>NW_019392940.1:485548-507483 GCF_000648675.2 Cimex lectularius | reverse complement strand
ATTTTATTATTTATTATATTTTATTTAATAAACTTTTTTGAAAATTTTTTTCACACCCTACATGTATTTGTATAATTCAAACAATGTTTATAAATCCCAGATGATCTCAGTAAAGATCGAAACGTTGGCACGATAAAGAAAATGTTTTTCTAAAACCTACGTCACACCAGACGGCATCTCACGATCTCCAATTAATAATTATACAAGATTTTTCCGAAATGGAAAATTTATGTCACAGCAGGGTTCGAACCGACGACCTTCGGCTCAATACGCCGCTGCTCCAACCATTTGAGCTACCGTGACCTCCATTTTGACTTCCCCGAAATGAAAGGTTTGTGACATGGATTGAGGTCGTGGAAGACTGACACCAATTTTTCATTTAAAAATAATCGTGTATAATTAAGTGAGTAAATTTCAAAATCGTTTGTAGCCTTAACATTGATGCCTAAAGAATAAACTTTCGGGGCGTCGGTGGCCGCAACTGGTTAGGCGTTGACACGACGCTCATCACTGTAAGGAAAAGGTCCTGGGTTCGAATCCAACTGCCATGCATTCGAACCTGACAGACAAATTTCTTGTACCGCCACCTCGAGGATTCAAATAGCCTCGAGTTCAAATACCCTCATAAAATGAGTAAAAAAAAATCTATATTTAACTGGCAGGGTAAATAGTTATTTTTTGTTAATTTAAAAAAAAAATACTTTTTTCTTTTTATTTTATTACTGTTAATTTTTTGTAATAGCCGGCTTAATATTTACTTAATCATTTTTTAACAAGAGAAAGAATATAAAGTTATATTTTGTACTAGGGAGTGATATAAATTATATAGTGAATGTGTGGTGTTTAGTGACCGTTAATTAATGATTATTTGGTGATCGTGAGATACGTTCTGGTGTGAAGTAAGTATAGAAAAACATTTTCTGTATTATGCCAACGTTTCGATCTTTATTAAGATCATCTTCAGGGCTCAATCTCTTTGTTCAACAAAACAGACAAGAATGACACATCTACACGGAAAACAAACACTTTGAGTCCTGAAGATGATCTCAATAAAGATCGAAACGTTGGCACGATAAAGAAAATGTTTTTCTAAAGTCCGCACGTCATGATTTCCAAATAAATATATAGTGAGAACTTAGTTTTTATTTAAAAATCGATAACGACCAAAATAATATACTGTGCGCACAACAAAATTTAATAATAATTTCTACTCCTTAATTTTTAGAATTGTTATAAAGGAGAATCGCTTGAACAATAATAACTTCACTATAACAATATTCAATACAGATGCATATTTATTATATACTAACACATACTTCTTCTGTTATTCTTTCTTATTTTATTTTTAGTAACTTATTATAAATTAATTTTTTGTACATATTCTATAAAATTTTAATTTTAGATAAATAATTTTATTTCTTATGCAACTTAACTTCCTGGTCATTTTTAACGTATGAGGTATTGCCTGTCCTATCGCTTGTCGACGAAAAAACTTTTCACGTCTACAGGAATAAATAGTTAACAAATTTAATTGTTATTCTATGATGATGTTTGAAGGTCAGTTATAGTCGATTTTATGTAAATGTCTTCACATTTTGCTTGCCTATTAGTTTTTTCATGTTTATCAATTTCAAGGATGATTTTTTTTCTGAATTATCTCTCTGTGAACTAATCAATTCGCCAAATTTCGTGGGATGCGAACTGTTTCAAAGCGATGAAACATAAAGCCTGTGTTAATACCGTTTGGACGCAGATAAAAAAAAAATCTGTTCGAAGGTTTAAAAGAAGGTTGATTCTTTTTATTACGCAAGAGTGAAATCATTACTTAATCGGCAACGGTTGAGCAAATTCAATGAGGAAACAACCGTTGGAAATGGGAAATATTTGGTAGTGTATTCTAAATCGTCAGGTTGTCTTTTTTTCCTTTTTTTTGTTGTTTAAACTGTCTAAATGTTTTTAAATTTGTCCACGTGAAAGGACACGAAACAGAAGGTTGAGTCCTGTTTCACAGCGCCCTCTTTATTAACATTCATAGCCTCATTATAATATCCTACTTCCTATAACAGTTCCCCTTCTAGTCACGTAATCAACCGGAGTACCTGTGTAACTACAAACATTCGCGACATTTTCCTTAGTTGGCGAACACAGGATTTTTTTTTTGTAGATAAAAATATTTCCAAAGATAAAAATCCTTTTTATGTTGTCTTATTCGATTTGAAATTTGAAAAGGAGATAATTTCTTTTGTACTTTTAGATAGGTTTGTTACAATAGATGGTTGGAACTCGGTTGAAAGTACTTTAAGTATAACCAGAACCTTTCCCCTTAATCCTAATCATAAACGCCACCTGTTCTTACCGTTGCCCCTGCTTTATCCGCGACTTATCCTTTCAGGTGAAAGGCAGGAAAAATGGAGAAAGGACCTAGACGGCATTGCCTGCGATCTTTGTTCTTCATTTCCCCATAGTCCTGCCAAGATAAGTCCTGATTGACATGAAGTTTTATTACCTTATTATTTTTAGTCTGTCTATATCGGACTAATCAGAAAGTTCCTGTTAAGTAAAGAAGAAAATATCCGAAATTTCCTTACTTACCAATAGCAGAAATAACTGTTATGTAATTAAATCCAGGTAAAGATGACTTGCCGTTTTGTCGCTCGCGCTTTACAGTGTAATTCAATAATCTAGAATCCACTGCACTACAGTTTAATGACACATGATTCATTAATTAATTATTAATTTGACAGTTATGAAATTTCGCTTATAAGGAACAAAAACCTCTCTACTAAAAAAACCTCATTCTTGATTTTTTGGAAATGGATATTTATTTCTATAATGATGAAGTTATGGTTATAAAACAAAATATTTTCAAGCGTGTTTTATGTGAAGTAGACACTTAATAATTTAAAATGCATAATATATTATATTTTTCATGAATTTTTCAGTGGTTGAACGTATCATGTTCCACGGCTAAAATTTTTGTTATATTTGTTATCTTATTACATTATAAGATATTTTGATGATAAATCCCAGTGCATACACACACACACACACACACACACACACACACACACACACACACAAATGAGGCAGTTGTTTTTCAATTTATATTGTTTTGTGATGATTTCTCTTGAGATTCAACACTACAGTGAATTATGCAGATATAAATGAAGGATAAAAGTCTAAAATGAATACTGTGACCGCAGTATGGAGTTATTTACATATTCATAGATATGAAGAATTATAGTACGTATGAGACATGACCTTTTACAGATTTCCCGGCCCGCATGTACTACCTTTGTCCATCCATGTTTCGACAGTTCTTCATCGGTGGTTTGTTCCAGAACTGCGTCCTGTTATCACTTTAAATAATAATAGTTGAAGGAAAACTGATAAATTATACGCAGTAAATAAATTTTCTTAATCAACTTTGATTTTTTTATTATTTCTTTCGAGACGACTGTATTTTACTACAAGAAGTATACTAATGATGATTATAGATTATATATATAAAAAATGTATGCTGTGATATAGTTTCGATTTGTCATAATACATTTTCATGTTTCATTCGAGCAATTTGGCCTTCCATGACTTCTCTGGTCCGCCTGTTCTTGCTTTGTCTCTAGCTTATCCATAATAGCATAACTCACGAAGGTTTCAGAATTCCTCCACTGAAAAGGTCATTACATTTACTTTCTATAACTTCTAGTAACGAAAGTGAACTGAAAGTTCATTAATTATTATTGGAGAAGTCTATTTAGCTGTCACGATACTAAATTTTTAACTAATTAAGGTTTTCAGTTGAGCTAAAAAGTCAGTGTCACGAACGGGATTCGAACCCACGATCTTCGGCTAGATACGCCGCTGCTCTACCACTTGAGCTATCGTGACCTCGATCAACTCGGACACTAACTTCCCATCTCAACCCTTAATTAATTGAAATATATTAATTGGTCAAGCGGACCACTAAAACTAGTGAATCAATTTTTAACTCAGTTTTACTTTTAACTTTTATAAATTTATAGTAATTTAGACGATTATCTTTTAAGACAGTGAACTAAGAAAATTAAATTATTGTAACAGTATCGAGGGAGTTTGATTAAATATTCATAGGTCGAATCTCTGAATTGAAAATCGCAACCAATTGTTTAAACTAGAGTGACTGGCGTCACAATAAAACAATTTTTTTAAAGTAAAAAAAAACTTTGAATTAAAAATTTGCATATTCTTTACCAAGATCAAACAATATCCTGAAATGTGGTAATTTTTATGCGTAAAATTGAAAAATTCCTGTTTGATGGATTGTAAAATTGTCAATTTTCGGAAATTCAATAACTAATCGAAGGAACTTTGGAACTGTTATCATTTATTTGGAGTCTCAGCAAGTCATACTAGGTGTGTTGATTTTAAATTTAAATTGTTTGCCTTTAGAGCAGTTTACAAATATAAACTGCTTCGACGACAAAAGAAACGATAACGGTACGAAATGCCTGCAAGATCAGCCCGTTTACCGCTTGAATGTAGAATTGCATTTCACAGTTGACCTCCCAATTCGTTCACTGGGTTTGAACATTCGACCAAACCGGCATGGGCTAGGGTGATGACACGCGAATCAATCGTCGAAGTCTAGGTCATTGACTCGGCAAATACATAATACATTTTGTCATACAGTGTCGCCTCGTGTGGAGTGTAAATTTAAAAACTTACATCCATAGAGAGATAGAAATTTAGTATCTGTTTGTAATCGGATTGGACTGGATTTATGCAACGTGATGTATGAACTGGTTTAAGCTGTCAGCTGTCGAGCCGACAATTAACGCTGATTACAGGTGATTCCAAACGCCTCAGTCTTCAATGGTGTTTTTATTTAAATTGATAAAAATTACCAATAAATGCAAAATTTTTCTTCTCGCCAATTCACCTCTAATTGGTTTTTCTCAACAAAATCGCATTTTAAACCTACCTCCCCCCGGAGCGAAACTGGATAGGAGAAATTTTGGAAAAATCAAATGCGTGCATATTCCAGTGTGCCTTTTGGCCTGACAGAATCAATAAAAAATTTATTAAGATGGGAAGCAGACCATTCACATTTAAACAAAATGTGACTTAGACATCCCGAAAAATTACGTAAACATTTGATTATTTCTACTTGTCCATCTGTAAATTCAAGTAAGGCATATGATGAAAGAGAGCCAGTGCATTTACCTACGTCCTAATGAATATTTGCCTAGTTACGACCAAAATATTATTTTTTTTTTTTACATAGCTTTATTAAAATTTGTTTCAATGGTAACATACTGTATTACTTATTTGGAGACCGTGAGGTGCGGTCTGGTGTGACTAAGGTTTTCGAAAACATTTTCTTTATAGTGCCAACGTTTCGATCTTTATTGAAATCATCTTCAGGGCTCAACGTGTTTGTTTATGTCATTCTTGTTTTGTCGTGTTGGGAGTGCCCCCCCCCAAAAAAAAAAATTGATTTAATGCAGCTTCTCTTGTAAAATATACATGTATACATTACTTGTATTATGTGAAAATGTGTGGTGAATAGTGACCGTTAATCGCTATTTATTTAGAAATCGTGAGATGCGGTCTGGTGTGATGTAGGTTTCAGAAAAACATTTTCTTTATCATGCCAACGTTTCGATTTTTATTGAGATCACCTTCAGGGCTCAAAGTGTTTGTTTTCTGTGTAATTGTGCCATTCTGCGTGTCGTGTCGAGAGTGCCATATGTAGGTATGATTGAAGAACTTCATAAAGTGGTGGTCCTCTAATCGACAAGTCGCCTAATATTTGTTAAAAACTAACTAAGTTTCGGTGCATAATGTAATAAGTACCAAAAAGTCAAGATAAAATAAAATAAATGTACTAAATTAAACAACATTGAATTTGATGAAATGTGAGCGCAAGAAGAAAAAGTCAGTAGAAAAATTGAATTTGTACCAAAGGACTTTGTTTGTTGACTTATCCAGTTTTCCTCGATAGTGCAGAAATCATGGCTGATCGGCCAGCTCCGTCTCAATCATGCATTGAATAAATTTATTTCATTGTATCTTTGTAATTTTCAGTCAACAATAGTTAAACCATATTGGACGATTTTATAACTGTCAAACATGCAATTTAAAATTATTTATATCGGTTTTTAATTTTTATATAAATTTTGGTTATCTAGGACCAATTAAAAAAACCATGAATTAATATTTTATTTATATCATTTTAAAATGATACTTTTTAATTGTATAGCAGGTGGATTTATGCGACATGTATTGCTTTGGCATAAATCATATAAAGAACATACAACTTGTGATAAACACATTAAAGAATAGTTACTCCTTATCATAGAAAATATGATACACCTTGTTTATTCACGTTATAAATTTTTTAAGTGATTTAAGAGTTATGATCATATAATGAATGGATATTTAATTTTAAGATGGTTAAATATTCAAACGGTAGCGCTTGTTATGTGCTTGTGTAACTTGTCATAATCATGAGTGATTTCTTCGTTTTCCTATGAAGAAAAATGCTATTTCTGCTTAATATGTATTTTATTAGATAATCCATGCAAAATTAGTATAAAGTGAAAATTGTTCTTAATATCTTGATAAGTATATTACTCTATTAAGACTTTTTAAACTTGTTTCCTTAAGTTAGAAAGTTTATGCTTTGAATGGAACCATTATTTTCCATGGATAAAATTCAATTCTTCCCGTGATTGCTACACAAACTTTTTTCTCCTGGTAGAGCAGCGGCGTATTTAGCCGAAGGTCGTGGGTTCGAATCCCGCTCGTGACACTTTTTTATCTCAACCAATACTTTACTTAAAGATTAATTAATTGAAAATAATTTATTTGGTCAATCGGACCACGAAACCTAATCGATTTTATATCACCTTTTTATTTATATTATCATATTATTTTCTTGTGAAAAAATTTTATCCAAGCGATACTTTTTGTTAGGCTTAACAATTCTACGAGTATTACTAATTGTTTGTCTTTTTTTTAAATTAAATAGGTTTGTCATTTGTATAAGTGATCCTCATTGATTCCTACACTAACTTTTTCCTCTCAACCACAACCTTAGATAAAATAATTGAAATAATTAATATGGTCAATTATGACGGCTAAACATACACGGATTAATAATTAACTTTGGGGAAACAAGTTTATGACAATGTTTTATTATCTTTTTATTTATATTATCGTATTATTTTCTTGTGAAAAAATTTATCCAAGCGTGTGTGTGCACTCTCAACACAGAAGAAAGACACATCTACACAGAAAACAAACACTTTGAGCCCTGAAGATGATCTCAATAAAGATCGAAACGTTGGCTTGATAAAGAAAATCTTTTTCTAAAACCTACATCACACCAGACAGCATCTCACGATCTCCAAATAATCTTTAATCCAAGCGATAGTTTTGAGTTAGGTATAAAAATTCTAGTATTACTAGTTCTTTGCCTTTTTTAAAAATTAACTACTGTATAAGTGATCCTCATTGATTGCTACACTAACTTTTTCCTATCAACCAAGACCTTAGATACAAAGAATAATTGATATGGTCAATTATTACCGCTAAACATATATTGATTAATAATTAACTTTGGCGAAACAATTTTATGACAACGTTTTATATTATCTTTTTATTTATATTATTGTTATTTTTTTTAGGTTAGGATTAAAAATTCTACAAGTATTACTGGTTGTTTGTCTTTTTTAAAATTAACTAGCTTTTGTCATCTGTAGTAGTGATCCTCATTGATTGCCTGGAGGATATCTGTGGTATCCTTAACTATGGGGCTCGTAGGTGGGGGTCGAAGCTGGTAATGGCCGTTTAATGCGAATCAACAGGAACGGAAAGGAAAAGGTTCCACTTATCGGCTGGAAGCTATAAAAATCAATTTGATGAGTTTTAACATTGGTTTTTAGGCAGATGGTTAAAGGGTTGGTCGAGTGGGAGGGCGAGTCGGTGTCAGCGTGCGCACGTCCCGGACCAGCTGATCGTCGTGCGTCGTGGGTGGTGGGGTAGGCGATGCTCGTGGCGGGGATGGGACGGGCCCATGCCCGAGGGGGGGGCCCGACAGCCGCGGCGTGGGCAAAGTCAGTCGACCACAACACGCTGTCCGTCGAGCATGTGACCAAAAAAAGAGGATTTATCATTGGCCTGTGACAGTGTTTACCTGTGTTTTTTATTTATTTTATTTTTTCGTTTTATTTTCCCTCTTCGATGTGCGCGATTTGACGGCGACCATCACCGTTCGTCCTCGACTCTTTTTACCGGCTGCATTTTTGAAAATGGGAGTGCATAAAACGACGGACCACGAAAGTGGCTATTTCGAAGATGAGGACGATTTTCCGAAGGAGCCCTCGTCAGACGGCAACAGGAACAATAATCACCTGGAAAGTGTTGGATATATGTGCAACGACCTGGAGAACGTTTTTTACCCAGACGAAGGACCTTTGAAAAAAGGTAAGGAATTTAAATTTTGGCACACGAAAAATTTCTTTTAAGGAAAACCCCCTTGATAACATATAGTGACGCAGCAAACCTTCCACTTGTTCAGACAATACACAGCGGAAAATTGATCCCATACAATTAGGAAGGCACTACATGACAGCAGATGTTCCACTATCATATACAAATTTTCATGCACTATACGACAAACACCCAATTACAGACAAAACCTTGCATCTATTTGTTTTTAAGTTAAATAGAAGAATCAAGCATTGAACAATTTGTAATACATTTTATTTGAGACACTGTTTGACATAGAAATATCATCGTTGTATAACATTCGATATTTTTCCTTGCCATTCAAATGTATGAAAATGACGTGAAAGCCCATGTAGCAAAAAATATATTCTGTCTAGAAAATAATAAAAAATGAAAAGTTCAGCATTTTAGGGTAGGAAAATTTTGCCATTTGTACGATGTATTTCAAAATATAATTAACCAATAAACGTCCTTTATAAAAAATATAAAATATATATGAAAAATTAAAAAAAAATATATATATATTGAATGGTGCAGAATTTTAGGGTAGGAAAATCTGTTGACATTGAAATATCGTTGTATACCATTCATTATTAAAATTCGATATTTTTCCATGCTGTTAAATTGTATGAAAATGACGTGAAATCACATCTAACAACAAATATTCTCTGTCTAAAAATTAAAAAAAATGACAGATTCAGCATTTAAGGTAGGAAAATCTTGCCATTTGTACCATACATTTGAAAATATAATTAAAAAACACCCTGTTTATAAAAAAATATAAAATACAATACGAAAACATATAGAAATATATTGGAGGTGGAAAATTTTATGATAGAAAAACCTGTTGACATTGAAATATCGTTGTAATGAGTAAAATTTAAAATTTATCTTTTCTAAAAAAAAAATTACATATATGCAAATGGCTCTAAGACCGCTTGTAGCTCGGAAATTTGTGTAAGAAATAGTAATAAAATATATTTACAAGAATAGTTGAGGTTCAGAATTTTAGAGGAGAAAAATCTTTCCATTTGCGGTATACATTTAAAAAAGTGTATATTTTTAACATGCATCCTGTTTGACATTGAAATATCATTGTATTAGTAAAATTTGAAACGTTTCCTTGCAAAAATATTTTTAAATAAATTAAAATGACGACAAGACCGCTGTATTAGTAAAATTTAAAAAAGATATTTAAATGTATGCAAAAATACTTCAAGTCACAATATTATCTTATATTTCTGAAATTGGTTTATGAAATATTAAAAACAATAGTGAAAATAGTGGTTGTTAAGCGTTTTAGAGATTGAAATTCTTGATATTTTAACGTACGTTTAAAAAGAAAATAATTTGTCTGACACAAAACCGACAGGCTACGCGTTTGTCTTAACATTCGTTCGGTTTGTTATTGTTTTATTTTAACAATAAAATAACAAAGTTTTTCCTCGTAAACTTTACAATAAACTGTATGAAAATCAAATGTACAGACACGGATTGTATTCCTATATATGTATGTGGTTCCTGTTTTTCAAGGAATAAAATTCAATCGGATTAAGATATGTCTTAGATATGTAAAAATGATAAGAATCACGCGTTTTGTTAACATAAACAAGCTCAATTGAAATGTCAACGTTTTATCACTTTAATCGGCAAAGTTTTAAATATGTTTTTGCAAACTAATAAAATCGCATAAAGTATAGTCGCACAGTATGGCTTTCACTTCCGTTATCAATATGGGTGACCTCAAAAAAATTAGGGACACTAAAACAAACAAGTGATCCATTAAAATTAAAGTTTTGGAAAGGTAGTTTTGTCTTAAGGTATTTAATAAACTAATATAGGCACTGTTGTTCTCAGACGTTTAAACAGTATATGAATTGTACCATTGTGTAATTTCAATAAGAAAATTTTTATACTTGCAAATGAAAGTGGACAATAAATTATAAAAATCTTATTTTTCCTACTGTATTCATGGCATCAGATCAACTGAGATCTTATTTTTTCCGATTTAAAAAATATTATAGAATAGAGAAGAAATATCACCGTTTAATAATTTTTTAAATTAAAATGTATAAACGTTCCAGATTTTTTTTAAAGTTGAGGAAAATTTAAAAAGAAAATTCTCAGATCAACGGAAGTGGTTACAAATATTCGACTGCGCCCCTGACATCAAGGACAAGACTAATCTTGTCCAATGTATTTGTGTAGATATCAGGACAATTTAATAGGATATTTCTAGCCTATACTGTGTGTAAATGTAATGAACCTGAAAAAAAATTGACATGCAATTCTGACAAAAATTCTTGAAATATAGACGATTATAGTTAATCTAATTTGTCAGTATTTTATTACTGTTCGGACGTATTAATTAACGTTGAAAGGTTATGGAAGTAGAAATCGTCTCTTTGGAAGTAATTTGAGGCATCTCCACATGGATAATTAATCCGCCATATATCTTTCCAAAGAGTGGCCAGTTTTAATGCAAATTTAATTTTATAACGTGGGTCAAATGTAATTGACAACTCATTCGATTTGTGAAAATTAAAAAATATCGACTTTACTATGACAATATCTCGTATTATTTACTGCAACCGTTCGGTAAGCTATAGAGAATAACTATTTTTCTCTTTAGAGATTAAATTTTTTCGGATGGAAAAACATTTTTTGAAGAACGCAATATTAATTTTATTTAGGTTTTATTGGCGCATTACATATTCTCAATTGCTATATCTTGCCTATTTCGATAAACGAATAAAAAACCGTAATTGAACATTTTCGCTCAAACAGATTGGTTATTTTCAGAAGTATGACCTTGTATATCTTGCTTTGCGTGATACAACTCGAGAATAACAATTTTTTTCCCACAGGGTTTGGATACCTTCAGTTCAGGTCTTGTATAGCTAATTCAATTGAGTAAGAAGGTTCTAAAGAGTTTATCAATTTTAAAAATTTTCGTGAATCAATTTGTATTATTGTACTAGAGATAAAAATATACTTCGTATACTTCGATGAGCAAGTCAAATTTGTTATTTGAAATTCGATCTATAGAATTTTCAATATTTAATTTTCTCAAGCTGTCTTGTGTCCATATTTTAAAGCAATTGTTTGATTTTGAACTTTAAAAAATACGTCATGTTATTTTCTTTTATTTGTAAAGCTCAATTTACTGGAAAAAGTAACACTAGATAATAGTACAAATATGGAAAATTTTCATTTGAAATAATTTGTGAACTTCGTACCTCGTTTGCCTATAAAATATGTTGCTTACACCTCCATTTCTGTATCTGGGCTTAACTTGTAGACCTCAATTGTTTTATTTTTAACTTGGCATTGGCTGTTATAGATAAAAAAAAACTTAAAATTCCTAAGACCGTTTTATATAAATATTGCCATAGGAAATGAGATTCTCAATTGTATAAACTTGTACATCTCAATTTGCGTGATTTGTGACTTAGTAAGGGCAATCTTTCAAAGAGTATATATATTTGGAAATAAAATATTTTGCCATATGCACATCAATTGGTCTGATATTCTCAGTCTACTTTGTACAAGACGGACGTACCTCATGGTAGCGTCTTAGGTAAGTTACTATTCTCACTATACATTGCTGATATTATGTTCCATACCGACACCTTTATCGTACCACCCTATTCCGACCCCGTAACAGCTCACTGAACCCTCCATTCCACAACTCAGCACCACAAAATTCCAAAACGAACTTCACCCTCTGTCCTATCACTTTTATGTACCTCCAATGTATTGAGCCTCACCACCTTTATATAAAAAATGTCATAGACTATGATTATTCAGAAATCGTGTGATGCGGTCTGGTGTGACGTAGGTTTCAGAAAAACATTTTCTTTATCGTACCAACGTTTCGATCTTTATTGAGATCATCTTCAGGGCCTGGGATTTACATACATTGATTAAATTTAACAAATACATGTAGGATGTGGAAAAAATTGAATTTATACAATGCAAAAAAATATTTGTTATATTCAATGAAAGTATTTGTACTCACTCAAAGTGTTTGTTTTCTGCGTAAACACCACACACGTCATAGGCTATTTTGGGCAGTATATAGAAACCGACAAATCTGCCCTATAACAACGTAATTATACAACTGAACTGATTACGGCGATTACTTAAAACAGTACAAGCCAATACATTTATGTACACCTCAATTCTGAAACCAATATGGGCATACGGTAAGATATAGGGGTTCAACCAGTGTCAAATCTCCTTAGATCCAGGCACTAAAATGACGATCCCTTAGATCCATTGTTTGTGCACAGTTCTATGTTTCCGACTGCACATTCCATTATGGCCAAAATTCTCTTTATAAACGATGTTGCACAATCCAGCTACAAAAAATTCCTCGTACAACAACTTTCTTCATGATTTCTTCCAAATCATCCTCTATATAAAGATCCCTGAGATTACTCTTCTTTACAAATTAAACTAAAAATATATAAAAAAGTATGAGCACGTTATTTTGGTAATAACTGTTCTATTTGCTGTAATATTTATCTCGATTTGTGTTATAGCTATTTGAGATTCGTAGAATCTGACCACCATTAAGTTCGGATATTTTTAGTCGTAAGACCTTGTGTACCTCGCTGTGCGAGTGAATGTCAATTTGGCCCATAGAGATTAAATATTTTCAGCAAGACCTTGCGTATTCGGATTTGCGTGTTTAAACTCGGGGATAGCAGTTTTGCAGATGGCGTTAAACACAGTACGTCCCTTTTGGAATATCAGATTGAAAATTGTCAACTAAGACAACACATGCATATTTCGATAAGCCTGGCAAAACCGTGAACAATACATGACAGATCGTACATTTTCATTTTTACGATTTTTATTTATGTTTATCATATATAGCGTGATCCATAATGGAGAGGAAAATAATATCAGCCAATTATACCTTTAACATATGGTGTTTAGTGACCGTTTGTTAATGATTATTCGGAGATCGTGAGATGCTGACACCAGAAAAACATTTTCTTTATCGTGCCAACGTTCCGATCTTTATTGAGATCATCTTCAGGGCTCAAAGTGTTTGTTTTCCGTGTAGATGTGTTATTCTTGTCTGTCGTTTTCCCTTTGGGCACTCTCAACACGACAGACAAGAATTACACATCTACACGGAAAACAAACACTTTGAGCGCTGAAGATAATCTCAATAAAGATCGAAACGTTGGCACGACAAAAAATTTTTTTTTCTAAAATCTACGTCACACCACATTGCATTTCATGGTCTCCGAATAATTGTCCCTTTAATTTGATATTGATTGAAGTTTTGTTAAGTGGTGTCGTAGCAATCGGTAGAAATTAAGGTGATAACTAAATATCTATAAACAGATTTGGCTAGTTTTCTAGGAAAAACCGATTCCAGTTTTTGGAATTCGGTATTAGAAAGAATATTAATTATTTCAAACCCCTAAAGAGGCTGAGGTTATCGGCATATTTATCGTTTATCAATTAGTATTTAAAACGAGGAAGCAGGAATGGTACAAATTGATTTGCGTATTCCTTTTTTTATTCTTTGTCCTAAAACTTTATTTTATTAAGTTATTATTTAGAAAAAAAGGAAATTTACAAACATTTGTACAATTTTTCAAGGAAATATGGTAAAAGGGATACTTCAAAATAAAAATAAGTCAAGTATTAAATTTGTTTACAGTTGGCTTGATTTGGATGTACCTTTACACCCTACAAAAAAAATCTTCCAAATTGAATAAGGAAAGAAGTAATTTTATCTCACTAAATATTTCCCAACGTCCAACGTCAAAGTCCTACCTTGACAATAATACCAGTCTGTGAGGTTAAATGTTAATTTCAAAAAGAGTCATAAATATTTTTTTTACGATGTCGAGAAGTAATACGTTAACTGCCTTGTTTACGTGGGGAACAGGCCATAAAAGAAATCGATTTCTATTTATAACATTGATTGCGGTTTGTTTTAATATATTAATAATATTCTCTCTTAACCGTTCATCCGTATTAAATGTTTTTATAGTCGCCTGGTTTTTTTGTTGAGTTAAATAATATTTTGTGCGTTTGTATGAAAACATGAGAGAAAATTTTTTCTCTATTAAAGAATATTATAATAATTACAACATATTAAACAAGGGATAAAAATAACATGTATTTATGTATGACATATGTATTTACAAAATATTGAGGTTTTTTCCTAGAACATTGTACAATGTAGGTGACTTTATCGTTGCTGATTAATTCAATTAATTATTTAAATTATACTTTATTATAAATAAATATTGATTGGGGTAGTCTGTCATTTTGCCCGGGCACAGTCGTGGGTTCAATTCCCAGCGTGGTCTTTAGAAGATTTTGTCAGACATTTCAAGACCCTTTTGGCAATTTGCGTAATCGAGGAAAATTTAAGTTCTCCCAAAAATATTTCCACATGAGTTATTTATTTGAATATATTAGGTTCTACTAATTGTAAGTCGATTTAAACGGTGAAAATATAAGCATGCCCAAACGATTTAGTTGAAAATGCTAGCTGTAATATAATTATAATTATGATATATTAAACAAGGAATAAAAATAACATGTATTTATGTATTATATATATATATATATATATATATATATATATATATATATATGTTTAAAGAATATTCAGAAGGACTAGAAAATTTGACTTTATTGTTGCTGATATCAATTTAATTTATTATTTAAATTAGACTTTACTATAAATAAATATTGATTAGGGTAGTCTGTCATTATCCCCGGACAAAGTCGTTGGTTCGATTCCCACCGTTGTCTTTAGATTTTGATTTCAAGACCCATTTGGCAATTTGTGTAATCGTGGAAAATTTAAGTTCTCCCTAAAATATTTCCAAATGGGTTATTTATTTGAATATATTACCGATATTTTATAATAATTGTAAATCGATTTAAAGATGAAAACTCTGCCATGCCCAAACGATTTAGTTGAAAACGCTGGCCATACTACAATTATAATTATGTCATATTAAACAAGAGATAAAAATAACACATTATATATTCTATATATGCGTTTAAAGAATATTTAGAAGGTCTATGATAGAAAATTGTATAATGTAGGTCACTTTATCGTTGCTGATATAAATTTAACTAATTATTTAAATTATGCTTTATTATAGATAAATATCAGTTTGGGTAGTCTGTCATTTGGCCCGGGCAAAGTCGTGGGTTCGATTCCCAGCGTTGTCTTTAGGAGAATTTGTCAGACATTTCAAGAGCCTTTTGGCAATTTGTGTAATCGTGGAAAATTTAAGTTCTCCCTTAAATATTTCTACATAGATTATTTATTTATATGTATTAGATACTACAGTTTGTAAGTCGATTTAAACGGTAAAAATTCTGACTTGCCCAAACGATTTAGTTGAAAAAGCTGGCCATTAAATAGAGCTGTTCGTATAACTACACCAACACCCTGAGTTATCACTTCTTTCTTAGAGATCTCAATTGTACAGTGCTCGTTCTCCCAAACAATGGTGATGCCCTGGGGAACGTTACATTGTTACATGCCGTTGAAAATGTTAAAAATACATGAGGGGGAGGTTTTTGCTATACGGTGTATTCCGAGGAGAGGTGGATTTTTATACTTTACCTTTTTTTATTGTGATAACTGCGTTTAAAATCGCTTTATTGATTACGTGGTAGTTAGTTTCGAAATAATTTTAAATTAAACCGATCGTTGGAAATCGTATCCTTGTTTACAAATACTGCGTGTTTTATAAAAGTTAAACAGGTTTTTCGCGCCATTAATTTCATATACATTTTCAATGTTCAATGAAGTCGGAAAGAAATATAAAAGAGGCTTAAAAGCTTCGGCGGTCTCGTTCTCATTTTGTCCCAGCACTAGACGTCTTGTTGATAATGATTTTAAAATTGTGACCCACTTCTGTGTCGACCTCGTTTAAAAGAAAAGGAAATATAGACGCTGTTTTCAAATTTAGAAATGAGTCCAATTGAAAAGCCAACGTTTTCTTTTCAATTATTAATCCCAATTGATAGTGTTATCTCTTTATAATACGATAAAAAAAACGTTGTTTTTTTTCTAAACCAATAAAATTTCGTCGCTGGAACGCTCGCTTTATGATCAATTGGAAATCAATAAGTCGTGAAATCGAATAATAAAGGAAATGATATGTTGGCTTTTGTTTTGGCTCGGAATCGCTTAAGTTTACCCGGAAGCTGGGGTCCAAATTGATCCATTTTTCTCGAAGAGAATCGGCCCGCATTTCCCAGTATCGCGCGCTTAATTCTCCTTTCTGGAATAATTTCGGGCTTAACTCTCATCTTGATTGGTTTACTTTGCTTTGTCGCGGCATCTAAATCCTTCAAACTTATCCAATTGGCGTTTTTTTCTCTCTCGCTTATTTAATTTACTGTGTTTTTCATCGGGGGAAATTGCAATGTGTTTCTTGTTATACAGACTCAATAGGTCGAATCGAAATCAGAGATTATAATTCGATATTCAACTGGAATATTTAAATATATTTATAATAGTTATATAAATTATATCACCTGTTATATAAATTACATTATTTTTTATTGAATAAACCCAAAAATAACGACATATACAGACAGTAAGAGTTTTTTTAAATTATTTTAAAAAATTTCAACCAACCATGCCCATCGCAGTAAGTCATTAGCATATATAATCTTAGTGTCGTGCTAACATTGTCGAATGTTAAAATGTTTGAACTGTTAATGTAGAATTGGTAGGTTAAATTATGTCAAATTGCCGTCGAAACGATGGGCCACATTCAATTTTTATGCTATCGAATTGCCACAGACAAGTTTACTCAAAGTAAAACAGACCAAGAATAAAAAAAATATTTTAGTTAAAACTCGTCAAAGAAATTGTCTCAATTTAATTTTTCAAAATTGTCCTTTTGAAAGGAGTTGTGACAACTGTTATGTATTTGAGACTGTTACATAAGTGTCATTAATTGTCAAATTGAGTTTCTTGTATGAATGCTTTGATTTTTCTAACAGAAAGGGTCATTTAAACTTTATAATACAGTTGTGCAATAGTAGCTTATTAATGATGAATAAAGTCGAATAAGAAACCTGTTGCTTGAGACAAATAAATTGCATTTTGGTTATGTTGTGACTTGAGTACTTTTTAGAGATATAAATCATACATTGAAACCTTATAACTCGTTTTCTTTTAAGCTTTATAACCACCAGTATAACAAAAACAGCGAGAAAATTAATAAGCCCATGTCAATTTAACGGCCCATGCCAATTTAAATTGAACTAACGAATTTACGTTTTTATTAAGTTAAAAATTTATTTTTCCTTAGCTTTTCTATTTGGTTTAACACACTATCATAAACATGATTATAATAAGGACCATATAAAGGTACACAAACTGTAAAAACTAGAGTTGTTGGAAAGCTTTGAACGTATATTTTCAAATATGTATTTAAATTTTTTTTGTGATGTGTTGACATTATTACTAATGATTAATTAAATAATAATGTCATTATATCTTTGATATACATATGCAAAGGCATAAAGATGAGGATGATAATGAATCATATAAGGGTTACCAGACAGTACTAATTAACCGCCATGCTTTCTATATGTATATATCATCTTCAGGATCTTTATAAACATTAATTTTTCATCCGACCCTAGTACTCCATACCCAGCAAGTGTTTCGCGTTGTGGACCGCATATCCTCATCCCTCGAGAGGAAGAATACTGAGTAGGGGCCTTTCTTGATGTGTCGCAAGCATTCGACTGCTTGAGGCATGATGGTCTCCTTTACAGACTATAACGCAATGTACCACATACCCACTAACCCTTCGTTCCTGCCTAAATGAACGATTCTTCCTAATCTGCCAAGGATCAGCTTACTACGACTAATGTCCTCTGGATACGGACCTCAGACAGTGTACTTGGACCGATCCTTGACCTTCTCTACACTGCATATATCCCAGCTTCACCCTTCACCATCCTTGCATCCTTGCTGACAACTAAAAAGCTGCTATCCTCTCATCCCGATACCACAATTGCTTCGGAAGAGCTCCAGGCACATGCCTTAAAAATAGCCGAATGGAGCAAACACTGGCGTGTAAAGCTTAATGAGAGCCAAAGCACACATGTATCTTCACCCTCCGAAGGAAAACCCCTCATACAATATTCCTCAATTATACTCCCAACCCACAAACAGACTGCGTCCGGGGGGGGGGGGTCCATCTAGACTCAAGTCTAACCTGGAACCAATACACACGACAAAACGACAGGCACTAAACCAACGTTTCGGACTACGATACAGACTACCGTCGCGCAGATCTAACCTTTCAACGCAAAATAATGACAATCTGTAAGACAATACTAAAATCAATCTGGACGTACCGACTCAAAGAATACAGTCCTTCCAATCTAAAATCCTCAGACTCATAGCCCAGCTCCTTGTTACGTCTCCAACAACACCCTTCACAACGACCTCAAAATCACTTTCGTGCAAAAAATAATTGCCAAAACATTTTCCACTTTCCACGCTAAACTCTCTTCCCACCCCAATCGAGCTGCCCAATCCTTATCCAATAGAAACCACTCCTATAATCTCACCAGACGATTGAAGAGGAGACCTCGCGACCTACTGAACCAGGATTAGTCCTCGGGTATAGCTGGGAGAACAAAAATGGTTGTTAACTCCCCTCACGACACATGATCCAAGCCAATTGTAAATTTGACTAATTATAGGTTGTAAATAATATTACAGATTGTAATAAATATATTAAATTTAAAAAAATTGTTATACTTAACATAAAACATATTTACATAAAATAAACAGTAGATGGCATTTTCACTGTTAGGACGTTATAATTGATCGAAACATTCAAAAATTTATAAAACCCATTTTATAATTTCGTAACTGTGATTGTACCGTCGGTTCATTTAGTTGATGTACCATTAGGCCCGTTTCCCGAGGTGGAATTTTAACGGGTAAGTGAAACTGCGGTGTGGATTTAGCCGGCTTCCTCCGCACATCGCTCCATTCGGTTATGTAAGACCCGGCGGGCAATTACATTAGCCGTGGCCGTCCAGGGGAAATGTGACCGTGAAAGGGTTTCTTTTAGTATTACCCTCCTGAAATTCAACCAAGTCGTGGACGAAAAGATAATATATGTGCAACCAAGCCATTCGGTGATAACGCGATTAAAAATTGCCAACAAGCCGATCAAGGGTGGTTGCCAAATTGGCTGTTTCAATGTTCAGCATTTTTCTGTTAAATTTTAATGTTATTGAACTATATTAAGCATACACAAATCATAATACACACCCAATTTTAATAGATTTAAAATAATTCATAGAAACCCTGTTATCCAGCTTAACGTCCGACGACGGTTTATATAAGAATAAATAGGTGTTATAAAATTATAAAAAAAAGTCATATTCACAGATGAAGGAATAGCCAATAAAAAATTCATGCATATATATAAAATATGTGGTGTTTAGTGACCGTTAGTTAATTAGAGTAATAGATTGTTTGGAGATCGTGTGATGCGGTCTGGTGGGACGTAGGTTTTAGAAAAACATTTTCTTTATCGTGCCAACGTTTCGATCTTTATTGGGATCATGTTCAGTGCCTCGGATTTATAAACATTGATTAATATATAGAAATACATGGTGGTTGTGAAAAAAGTGAATTTATAGAATGCTAGAAATTTTAGACTCAATCAATGTATTTGTACTCACTCAAAGTGTTTGTTTTCTGTGTAGATGTGTCATTATTGTGTGTCGTGTTGAGAGTGCCAGTTTTATGTTTATATACGTTGTATTTTGAAGGGGTGCGGAAGGAAGTTGGAACAGAAAACATTTTTATATGAGGAGTTTCTTTGAGGTAAAAGGAATGTGTGCAGTGGGAAGAAATGTGTCCCGATCTCCAAATAGTAAAAAAATATATAAACAAAACCCATCATCAACCATAATATAATATATATAAATTTCCACCCTCGTTTTTTAGTAAATATTGCAATCGTTATAATTTTTATATTTTCTTGTTCACTGGATAGGCTTTTGCAGGAGACGTTGCCCAGTGGCAACACTCCTTCACACTGATACCTTGTTTCGTCTTCACTCAATGAGATGGTTTCGGGGCCACTTTCGGTTTATTCGTCTTGGAGGATTTTCAGGTGATAAATGATAAGTGATTCGATATGGCATCGATTTTATCGAATATCGAGGTTTTGAATGTAATGCTTTGGAATATTTTCATACTCCTCCGAATGCGCCATTCTTAATTCCTGCAAATTTTCTGACTGCGCGATTTTTGGCCTTCAAAAGTTTTCAATAGGGTTTAAGTCCGCGACTACATGCTACTCCAAACATTGAATTGAAGCCAGTTCGAAGTAGTCACTAACGATCCTAGCAGTGTGGGGAGCATTGTCTTTCATAAAAATAAAACCGTCGCCAATTAGTGGCTTATAAGGAACAACTTCTCAAAACACAGCTTCAACATATAGCGCAGCTGTTAGGAACCCTCGATGACGATAAAGGTTGTGCCACTTTCCATAGAAATGCCTGCCCAAACCATAACACCTTTGTAGCTTCTTCAGAGTGCAAATGTTCTTCTACAAACCCTCTTTCCGGCGCAGAAGACCACAAACAAAACCCTGACTCGTCCGAAAACAAGATTTTATTCCAATTTTGCTCAGAACAATTGATTGTGATTTCTTGCGAAACTTAACCGAGGTGTTCTACGTCTTGTCAGCAGTTTTGGACCAGTGGCAACCCTTCTCGCACGTAATCCAGCTTCTGAAAGTCTTCGCTTTACATTGCTTAAACTGACATTAACATATAACTTGTTAAAAATGGGAGTAGATTCGAAACAATAAAACGGTCATCTTTTCGAGATGTGGCACAACGACCTGATCCATACCTTCTTTAGTAACGTCCAGTATCTCATGATAGTGGTGGAAAACCCTTGGGACAGTTGTTCTGGGAATGCTAAGCACCCTGGCCACATAAGCTTGATTTATTATCTTCCATTATTATATCTTCCAACAATTATTCAACTTTGATTCTGGCCGAATCTGTACCACTTAAAACCATCACTGAAATAAATATTAAATTTAACCACTAATTTCTTGGTCTTGACCAATTAATATATTCCAATTAATTAAGGTTTCTGGTTAAGATAAAAAAGTCAGTGGCACGAGCAGGATTCGAGCCCACGATCTTCGGCTAGATACGCCGCTGCTTTACCACTTGAACTATCGTGACCTCGATCCACTCGGACACCAACTTCCCAACTTGAAAAATGGCAAAAAGGAGGAAAAATTCAAAAAGGTGGGGTTGAGATGGGAAGTTGGTGTCCGAGTGGATCGAGGTCACGATAGCTCAAGTGGTAGAGCAGCGGCGTATCTAGCCGAAGATCGTGGGTTCGAATCCCGCTCGTGCCA